>NC_056725.1:674401715-674436715 GCF_019279795.1 Protopterus annectens | reverse complement strand
GGTTTTACTAGCAAGGCTACCCATGTTCAGGAGAGAAGCCGGGGCAATCACCTGCAGAAATTTACATTTTCCCATCCAGTCATCCAGGGTGCACTTAAACAGTGTCATGGAGTTGCTCTGCTTGATATGGATTGGAAGCCTTTTCCAGAGAAGCAGTAACCTCTGAGAGATGTACCTGTCCCTCCAGCAGGCCTGTTTATGTCACAGACTAGATTGAGGTCCCTAGAATGGTTGACTCTAGGCCCATTTGACTTACAGATGTGCAGCATTTCCATTACATTTTGGTCAGAGATAGCCCTATAAACCAGACATAAGTCACCTCTGAGTAGTTTATATGCTGCTAAGTGCAGTGACAGTAATTTTGGTCTGTCTGTATAAGAGATGTGTTGGAGACCCTGAATTTTCTTAGTTAGAAATCTCTGAGGTGTCTCAAGTTGCTACAGGTGTCTGGTATGGTACATACCAAAGGTTGCATTATATTCAATAAAAGGCCTAATGAGGGACGAGTACAGGGGAGTTATAACCTGTTTTGTTCTTGAGGCGATGTCTTTGCTAATCAGGTGAGAGACGTAGAATGCCTTCCTCACCACAGTAGACACATAGTGGTCAAAGATGAGGTCACAGTCAACTTGTTCCCAGGTTCCTCACTACTGAATTGGTACTTAGGGTATTATTGTTTATTTTATAATCGGGGGGACATTGTTTTTACCAAAGGGAACAATGATGCATTTTTTATCATTTAGTTTAATACTATGGTTTGGCACCAACCACTGGTCTTTGTAAGCCCCTTTTGAAATACACTGACATTGCTAGGGGATTCAATGATAGCACCTAATGTTCAGTCATCCACAAACTTGGTTAGCCACAGCACCTCTGTTTTGGCCTGGACTTCTGAAAAGTATATGCCAAACAAGAGGGGGGCCCAGCACTGACTCTCGTGGGACCCCACAGGTGACAGGCCAGCTAGTAGAGGTAAAGTCTCCCACTTTGACTGAGTGTTGGTCAATCTGTGAGCTAGTTTGCAACCCACCTGACAACAAAGGGGTTAATAGTCAACTAGGTTAGTTTGTCAATGATGCCCAAATGTGGGATAGTGTCAAAGGCCTTGGCCAAGTCAAGATAGGCTGTGTGCATGGCTTTGCCCTCATCTATGGCTCTGGTCATGTTCTGGAAGACCACCAGGTTTAGCAGGCATGATCTGCCCTTGACAACAATCGAACTGTGATGGATCCAGGGTTTTGAGGTCACCTATATCCTTATTTATGAGGTCCATAATGATTTGTTCCATTACCTTACAGATGAGGCTGGTTAAACTTATGGGTCTGTAGTTACCTGAGTCTGTTGCTGAGCCTCCCTTGTGGAGGGGGATAACAGTTGCTGTTTTCCATTCAGTGGGTAAAAAGCAAGTACTCAGGCTGTGGTTGAATAGAGTGCCTAATGGACTAGCTAGCTCTTGTTTTAGAACATTAAGAACACAGCCCGGAATGACATCTGGTCCCATGGAGGCTGTGTTCTTTGCCTTGGAGAAAGTATTGATGACTTCGTCTTTGGAGGTGCAGCAAGGTAGAGGAGGAGGTGATGAAGACATGGTTTCTGTTAGTCTTGGGGGGAAAGGGGGGGGGAATTTTTGCCAAACCTGTCTGCTAGCAGGTTTGCAATTTCTGCTGGGTCAGTGAGTATAATGCCCTCCAAAATTAGTTCAACACACATCTGAGTCCTACCTTTTAGGTTGCAGATGTAGCTGAAGAAAGTCTTATGGTTATCTTTGGCTGTTGTTGCTAATTTTTTCAAATAGTTGCTCTTTGAAGATTTTATGAGTTGTCTTATTTACGTTTTTAGGCTGAGGAAGGTGCCCTTCCAGTTTTGGGATCTCACTTTTGCATTTTTAAACAGCAGCTTCTTTCACTTATTGTATAATTTATTAATGCTAGACATCCACCAGGATAGTTTGTTTTTTCTTGAGGATCTTGTTTTAATCCTATCTGGCATGACTGTGTCTATACATTTGTGTAGATGTTTATACAGGGCATCAGTGTATACCTTAGTATAGCTGTCAATGCCATCTGTGGAAACTGGAGCTTAGAAGTTGATTATGTCTACATTAGGAGGGTATAGATAGCTTTGGTGAAGTTTTTTAGCCTGACTTCTCCTTTGGTAATTCTGGTGATATTGCTACTTCAAAAATGACTGATTTGTGGTCAGATGTAACAAGTCCGGGCCCTACAATTGACGCATTGCATCTGTATATTGGTGAGGACCAGGTCTAGAATATTGGAGCCCCTTGTGGCGTGGTGCACTATTTGTTCCAGGGCATTTGCCTTAACAAAGTCCAGGAACGTCTGTTCGAGGGAGTTTGAGCTCATATAAGTATCCCAATTAATGGAAGGATAGCTGAAGTCACCCATGACTAGGGTATTAGGTTGTACCTTAATTGTCCCAAGTAGGTCTAAATAAGCTGTGTGGGCATCTTGGTTCATGGAAGGGGACCTGTAACTGATAATGGCCTGAAGGGGGGTCTTACCCATGGTAATTTGTACTTGGATAACAACATAGAATTTTCTTGTCTGACCAGTCTACAGGCGTAATTATCTTTAATATAGATAGTTGATTCTCACACCTTCAATTTGCAGTCTGAAAGTGCGGAAGGCATTGTAGCCTTGCAAGGCAGGGGAACTGTCTGCAGCCTTGAGCTAGGTTTCTGTGACTGCACAGATGTCAACATCTTCCAGGGAGAAGAGTGCTTCAGAGAGTGCAGTTTCTGATTTAAACTCCTAGCATTTACCAGCATGACTCTTATTTCTTTGTGTTTAATATTTTCATGTTGGGAATTTTGTTGATGTGACCTTTGCTAAAAAAGGCATTATAGGGGAGGCAAGTGCCTTAGCCAGCAACCGATACCTAGAGGTGCCAGGTGAAGACCATCTCTGGCAAAACAGTGTGGTCTATCGACTATGTCATCCCAGGCTGACAGGAACTGGATCCCCTTATAACGACACCAGAAACTAAGCCAATTATTGAAGTCAATCATTTTCTGTTAATATTGTGGTATTATCCTAGGTGAGGGTAAAATGCTGCTCAAAGCTAGGGACATACCCACCTGGGACACATATTCAGAGACCTCAATCATGTCTCTCTTCATATAGTCCAGAGAGGTACATCTCAAGTCGTTCACACCAACATGAACTATGATGGAGTCATAATGGTACTTATTTTTGAGAGACCTGAGTGCATGTGTGATCTGGTGAATCCTTGCACCAGACAGGCAGCTGACCGTAACCTTCTCATTGTTCAACCTGGTGAGTGGGCCATCTGCATGTCTCACTATAGAGTCACCTATAACTAAAACATTTGGAGTAATTGTGCATTGTCTTAAGGGCTTACTTGGTGAGACAGATGCTAGTGTTTTTATGAGTATTGGGTGCTTTGGGTGTTGTGTTAGGTGTAGCATGTTTGTGTTTTGGAGGTCTCTGGTGTTTAAATAGGTTTCTGCAGAGTACCTCTGAACATTTGTTTGGTGCATATTACAAATAGGCATCATTGTGTGTGAGCTGACAACCTATTTAGTGTTGCTGTTCTGGGTGTAAGACAGCAATGATTCTATATTCTTAGTACAGGAGCATCTCTCACAAATTGTACTTGAGTGATTTGGGTGTAACGAGTTGTCAGAGTACATGAGACAGTTGTTACACTGCCTCAAAAAAAAAAAAAAAAAAAAAAATGTCCACCAGGCTGTCAGGAGAAAGAGGGAAACTGGCAGTCCGTAATGCAAGGTTTGAACCTGGTATTTCAGCAGATAGGAGAAAAAGATGGGGGTATCAGACAGGAAGCTATTTTAGGGTGACTAACCTATGTGGGCATATAGCAGGAGATCTATAAAAAGATCTATAGGGTGTGATGTTGATAGGTAAGAGGTAAAATCTCTGCTGGGTGGTTCACTGAACAGCTGAGAGCTACTCAAGAACTGCTCTGCTAGACGGCAGCCACTTCTAAGGGAAAATACTTCTACTGGCGCTTTTGCATCTATAACCGCCAAGAGTTACCCACTCTGTGCAGTGGTGTAAGATGGTGCACTACATGCAAGCAAGAGCAAAGCAGCTAATACAAAGAAACCAATGAAAAAGCCCAAACTGCACCCTGCACCAAAGAAATAGCTCAAACTGCACCCTGCACCAAAGAAATAGCTCAAACTGCACCCTGCACCAAATAAATAGCTTAAACTGAGCCCTGCACCAATGAAATAGCTCTAACTGAGCCCTTAATTAGATAATCATACTGTACACTCCTGGGATAAGGGTACAGGGAGGTGTCTCAAAAAATGATGTCACGATTTTTACTGATTAATCTACAAACAGAACTGAATTCAGCCGGTCTGAATCCAGTTAATGCTGGGGCCAAAGGTTCCCTCATCATCAACTCATTGACTACAGTATGGCAGTTAAGTGGCAGCAGACACAAGAGGCTGCAACAGCCACAAATGGGCTAAGAAAGTGATAATGGGGGTATGGATGTATATCAGAAAAATATGCACACATTAACAAAGGATTATCACACATTTGTGCTACCTAGCACCATTAGTCAGGAATACAAGTAAGGCATCTGTTTATCATTCTGGGATTATGGAAACATTGTCAATTTACAGCCCATTTATCTGCCTTACTAATAGGAATGTATACAAATTATGTAATACTTGCATGTTATATCTTACAAATTACTGTAGTAAAGTAAGTAAGTACTGTTGGCTGTAATTTCTACACATTTCTTACAGTACTTGATCTGATGTAATCAATGCCCCCTCCATTCTTGGATACTGTGTTTTCTTTGTTCTATTCAGACTGCACAGCAGAGAAATACCAAATGTGGAAAAGGTACACCCAAGACAGCTTCAGGATATGTCTGGCACATTTGACAGTTAACAGAAGGGTTGATGGCTCAAGCTCACATAGTGACAATATCTGTACACTGCATTTTGGACAACATTAGTAGGTGGCATCTGCTGTGTTATTCAGTTGTGACCTCTGCTCTTTTTGTTGTTTGCCTGCTTTAGAAACAGATGCACTGCTTTCAGCAGTCTGTAAACTTAGTTGTTCTACTGTGTTTGCTGCACTAGGCAATGCATATATACTATTCCATCAGAGTGGCACAAGAGAGCTTGAGAATGAAATTAAAAGGGTGAATAAAGACAAGGATGCGGTTTCATTCCCCAGACAATAATAATATGTAGACATGCATACATAATATATTGCAACTCCATTGTCAAGCACACAAAGACCATACTTGTGAGGTTGAACAAGCACAGATTATGTTGTCTGTGTAGTGGTGATTCGATATTCTTCATACCTGGGGAGCTGGATATGCTCTTCCACTTGCTGCAGCATAATGCCACAGTAATTACTCATGATGCAAGCAATGCCCATTACATGTCTACAATAGGTCAATGAAAGGTTTTGTAGCTAGGATGGGTAAAGCTATACATGCCTTAGTATCCACTGTGATGGGCCTATCATGCATATACCTGGATTAAGATTGTGGGTAACACAGTTTGACTAGTCACATACAGTCTCCCTATTCACACAAAAATGGTTCACACTCTGTTGCCCACTCAGCTGGTGGTATTTCAACCACATCTGAACTTCTTCCAGTGATGTGGATGTCGGTGGGTACTGCACAGGGGATATAGATGCTGTCAATCTGCTGACACCAAGATGTGCTTTTAAGAGAAGTATGATATTTAAATCCTATAACTAAAAAGAAATTACTGCTTTGCCAGCCAGTCAAAAACTACCATGGTTTGAGGTATTCCAGAGAGAACCTTACAATGCAGCTTTGTAACTGAAAGGCAATATATGATGTACTGCAGTGCCAAATCATGGCCTATACATTTTATTGGGGGTAGGGGTGTGCAGTATATTTATAACAGTGAAATTCAGTATACTAGCTTAACCTATACCTTTTCTGGGGGAGTGCAAAATATCTCCAGTGTGTACAGGTTGTAAATTGCTACACTCCTGCTCAAGGATGTCTTTTTTTCTCCCGCAGAGTCTTAGAAATACTTCACTCTGTTCCCTTGAAGTGACTATTTTTTAAATTTTAATTAATCATTACAGTGATAGGTGCTGGCTTTGAGGATAGTTGTGACTATCTGCAGGAGCTGCACTAATATACTAGTTAGGGATTTTTTTTCTCTTTCTATAAATTTGCCATTGAGGTGACTTGTTGGGCGGTTAATATGTGTGTGTATCTTCTTCTCACCCACAGAATAAAAGCCTAGTCCTATGGCTGACAAACTGGGAGTTGTCACAAACACACACTGCCATACCTCTTACACATCCACTTAACTTTCAGCAGCAGATACAATAAGACTCACCAGACATTCAGCACAAAGGAACTGGAGTTAAAAATATTGGCAAGATGAAATCCCACCACCCGCCCTGTTGTAGATGTGTTTTTCAACCCAGTGTGTCTGTTCTTGCCCAATCCTTATAATAATTGGACAGTATAATTCCCTCCCCCTCCCTGTTTATTGGCTGTTGATAATAAGCACAGAAGTATCATTTTGGAAAGCCTCTCTCATTAAGCTATTCAACAGGATAAGACACCTTTGATAAAAGTACTTAATAGTGAGTGCACTAATACTGCTTCCACTATTTTTAGTTCTAAATTAGTGAACTTTTACTATATTAGTTTAATGGTGTCGTCCCTTGACAGAAGAAGGTTTTCAGGCTAATTGAGGGCATTAATTTCTACAAAGGCTAAATTCAAGTGTCTTGCTTCTGGTTGATGTGCTCTATTGAGCTTTTCTTTGCTTATTTTCTGAGTTATAAATACAATAATTTAGCGAGGTGCTGTCCATCATTTTGCAGTGTGGCTGACCACTATATGAAGAAATTTAGAGCCTTAAGTTTCTCTATACAACCTACTTTCTTAATTTGTATTGTACTTAAAATATTCAGTAGCAATTTCACCAAGACATGATCCTAAATAAACTGAACTCTGAGCAGTTGTAGTCACCTATACTCCCCAACCATTCTTGTCAAAACCACAGATCAACAATTCCGTATAACTTCTGTAGACATCCTGATTGAGATGGGTATCTCCAGACAATATTGGAATTGTCTCATTCTGTCTGACAATCATGTATTACTCAAACAGCATAACAGTGTGTGAGAGATGTATGTATATAATGTTGTTGGAGACAAAAATGTCATATACAGTAAAGTCAGACACAAAAATCACCAGCAGTACACCACACATCACACTTATCCAAGACCATCACAAGACACATAATCCATTATATGCTGAGGGTCTAAAGATTGACTTGACCAAACCTCAAAGACCTCCAAACAGACACAAAGTGCACTAAGAAAGTTAAGCCTTCCTCCTAACATAATACAAGGAGTCCCCAAGTCATGGATGTTGAGCCTGTAAGGCAGGGATCTACCGAACCAAACTTTCTAGTTATAGATGACCCCATTGTAAGTAATACAGATGCACCTTTTACCAGGCTGACTAAGGAAACAGTGATGGTGAGCTGCTTGTCTAATGCCAAGATCTGTCGGATCACATATACACTCAAGTCCTGTGTCATAGAACATGTGGGTGTCAATGACTTGAGACATACTTTCCTGCACCTCATGAAGAGAGACACCATGGAGCTCCCAGACTACGCATCCCAGGCAGGTATGAGCCTAGCATGAAGCAGCATTCTACCTTCTTCATGCATAACTCTGCAATATGAGTAAAACATGGCTGACTTCAATAATTGGCTTAGTTTTTGATGTCATTCAAAGGGGGTTCAATATTTGTCAGTCTGGGAGGACGTGATCAACAGACCATGATGCTTCACCAGAGATGGCCTGTACCTATCCTCTCTAGAATTTTTATAATCAGCAAAGACATTGTCCACTCATGTAGTGTCTTTTTCATGCAATACCATCCTGATAAACCTACCAAAATAAGGAAACAATCAAAGGAAAATAGAAAGATGTCACTGACCACTGTTAGGAGCCTAAACAAGAAACTTTACTTCCTGCAAACTGTTCTCACCCTGGAGGATGTAGTCATCTGTTTGGTGACTGTGACATGGTTTAAAACAGCGGAGAGTGCTCTGGTTGTGCACATGTTTAGAGCAGCTACTGCATAGGAGGGAGAAAAAGGTGGATGTGTCACAATCTACATCCAGAAGAGACTCATGAGATTGGATGGCAAAGCAGAATGATGTAGTACAACTTCTTTATGTCCAAATAACCATCAGAAAGGTCCTGTACCACATGTATCATACATTTGCTAGCTATATAATACCTTGTATGACCCAAGAAAGCCACAGTGCCTTTCTAAAGGAATTAGAATAATTTAGTATTAAATCTGATACAATTTTTCGATGTGATCTAAACTAACTAAATGAGAAACCTACACCACCACTAGTGTACAAGCAGAAATTCCTGACCATTGTCAATACAAATGCCCTAGAACAATAAGTCAGAATATTTACTAGGGAACAACATCTTGGGTTTTCCCTATAGTAATATGGTGGCAACATACACCATCCATTGCATATCTTGGTCATTTTTAGGTCCAACCATAAAGCTGTCTCCTTTAAAGTAAAACTGTAACCAGAGACCTCTTCTACCCAAGATGCCTTTAGAAATTTCTAAGACAAACTACCTAATCTTAAGGGATATATTGGCAAGATTCAAATCCCTATCAAAACCAGTTAACTCTACTGAATCTGCAGAATACACTACCAGACTATGCCAGTATATAGACAGCGGCATAGCTGCAGCAGTACCCTTTAGGAACAAATGCATGACAAACCCCAGAAACAACCACCTATGGTTGAATCATGATATCAACAAGCTTTAAAATAAAAGGCAATTTTGACCAAAAGTAAGAACAGTAATACCCAGAATGATATAGTCCCCAGTAATAAAAAAAATATCCAGAAAGGTGAAGTTTGAGGCTGAAATAACTTCCCAAGCTAAAGATTATCACAAAGCCCTTTTTAGTTATGCTACTACTCTCAGAAGCACAATGCAGCAGTGCCCTGAGCTGACTGTGGAAAATCACCTGGCTTGCCTCCAGCTATCCCACATGACTAAGTCTTAAAAGCACTATCAAAAGCTAAGAATACTGCATTGATGGGTTCTGATAATATCCTGGATGTATCTTATTAGCAAGAAGCTTGATTTAGCTCCTTCCCAACAACACTGCTCAACCTCAGCTTAGTTACAGGTTTTGTACCAAATGAATGGGGAATAGCTACATTTCCCTGCATAAGGGAGGACCTTCCTCAGACCCAGGCAATTACAGCCCCATAAGTCTGATCAGTCTAATATGCAAAGCAATGGAAAGACTTAGCATTGGAACTATTTAATAAGGACATAGGGAATATCCAAACACTGGACCCATCTCAGTTTGGATTCATCATGGGTAGGTCATGTTCACTCACCTTGGTGGATTTTTTGAAAAGGTCACCAAAGCAATGGATGAAGGCAACAAAGCCATCTTCAGTTATGCCAGGAACCTCCATGGCAAAGCCCAGGTTTCTTCCAGATTAGTACTTAATGGTACTACTTACACTTATCCTGTCAACTTAGCAAACCTGCTAGCAGATAGGTTCAGTGCAAACTTCACCACCCTATCCACCCAAAGGCCCATTCGACATCCCTGATACTTGTTCTGCACCTCACATATACACAGATCAAGTGCTAAAGGCCCTATTCAAGGCAAAGAACACAGCTTCCATGGGACCTGATGGCACAGAACACAGCCTGGGATACTATGTCTAGCAGGAACTATCTTCACCATTGAGCACCCTATTTAACCCCAACCTAAGTACAGGCTTCATTCCAGCAGAGTGGAGAACTGCCATTGTCATCCCCTTGCACAAAGGTGGTGCCACTACTGACCTTGAAAACTATTGCCACATTAGCTTAACAAGCCTGATCTGTAAAGCCATGGAGCATATTATTATGGATCTCATAAACAAGGACATAGGCAATCTCCAAGCACTTGGTCCCACCCATTTTGTATTTGTCAAGGGCAGATCTTGCCTGCTGAACCTGGTTGAGTTTTTTGAGACAGTCACCAAGGCCCTGGATGAGGGAAAGTCAGTACATACAGCTTACCTTGACTTGGCCAAGATCTTTGACACAGTCCCGCACTCTGGCATCATCAAAAAACTAACAGAACTTGGTGTAAATCTCTATCTCATCAGGTGGGTGGCCAACTGGCTCCACACCTATGGTCACCCCCTCAGTCAGGTCAGACCATAAGCTAATCACCCTTAACATCCACATCCCACCCCCATCCCCCAATAAGGAAACCTCCATAAAAACTTCTCCAAGGCCAACTTCATGCTACTCAAGTCAGAAGTTACAAACTTCATGACACCCATGCAGATGTTAACTGACAGTTTGACTGCTGAGTCCTACACTAAGGCACTGTATGAGCACATCCACTCATGCATGAATCATGCCATTCCAAATAGAACCAAGATGCTTTCCTCTAAAAAAGGAAGCCAATCTGGTGGTCCCCTGCCATAAACAAACTTTACAACAAAAGGAAAAAAAAACTGTTGCAGAAAAGAGGAAAATTCCAGGATGCAAAAAACTCCTTTACCAGCATCAGTAAGAAGCTGAGATCCCTCATAAAATCCTCCAAAGCTAGTTACGAAAATAAAATTGCCAAAGATTCCAAAGACAACCACAAGGCATTCTATAACTATGTCAAGAATCTAAATGGCAATGCTCAGATCTGCTCTGAGCTACAACAGAATGGCATTAAATATACTGATCCCAAGGATATTACCAATATCCTGGCAGATCGATTCAGTGCCAAATTCTCCCCCCTCTCACCCCCTAAATGGCCCATCTCAATACTGGAAGATTGCCAAATTCTGGTAATAATGGCCACACAGGTAAAAAACGCACTCACCAAAGCTAAGAATACAGCATCCATGGGACCAGATGACATCCCGGGCTGTGTACTACATGAACTACAAAATGAACTGGCACTTCACCTCAGGCTTCGTACCCACTAAGTGGCGCACAGCTACAGTTATCCCACTCCACAAGGGGGGATCCACCTTGAATCCTGGGAATTACTGCCCCATCAGTCTGATGAGGCTGATCTGCAAGGTCATGGAACTTATCATGGAACTTATAAACAAAGACATTGGCAACCTTAAAACACTGGACTCCACCCAGTTTGGGTTTGTGAAGGGCCGATCTTGTCTCCTGAACCTTATTGACTTCTTCAAATCAGTCTCCAGAGCTGTGGACAAGGGTAAGGCAGTCCACACACCCTATCTGGACCTTGCCAAGGCCTTTGACACCATCCCCCACTCTGGAATCATAGATAAACTTACTAAGCTGGGCATTAATCTGTACGTCACTCGATGGGTTGCCAACTGGCTTTCTGACATAACCCACACTGTAAAAGTAGCTGACTCCAAATCCAGCTCCAGACAGGTGACAAGTGGAGCACCTCAGAGTTCAGTCCTGGGACCTCTCTTGTTTGGCATCTACTTCTCTGAAATACAGGCCAGCACTATGGGACTCTGGCTAACAAAGTTTGCAGATGACTGCAAACTGGGAGCCATTATTGAATCCCCAAATGATGTGGCTACTCTACAAAAGGGCCTTACAGAAACAGATGCTTGGTGCCAGAGCCATGGGCTCAAGCTCAATGCCAAGAAATGTATAGTCATCCCCTTTGGGAAAAAACATGTACCCATGAATTATCACATAGGTGGCAGTAGACTAAACACCGAAAGTGTGATAAGAGACTTAGGGACACAGGTGGGCAATGGTCTCACCTTCAATAACCACATCGCCAAAACAGTCAGGAAATCCTTCTATGTGACACACCTCATCACTAAGGGCTTTTCATCCAGAAAAAAGGAGGTCATTGTCCCACTGTACTCATCCCTCATTAAACCCATTATAGAATACAATGCCCCATTTGGTATGTACCTCTCAAGACATCTGCAACAACTGGAAAGGCTGCAGAAATACCTCACTAAAAGAATCACAGGCCTAAAGCAGATGCTCTATGCTGACCACCTTAAAAAACTCCAGCTATACTCTGTCGCATGTCGTCTACTCCGAGGCGATCTCTGCTTAACATACAAGGCCATGTCAAACCCAGAACTGTTGGACATGCTACACTTAAAGAAATCCCAATCCCTCAGAGCCACACGCTCCAGGGATCTAAATCTTGTCATCACAATAAACAAAACATACTGGAGGGATAGGTTCCTGACCCAGAGACTCCCCAGACTCTGAAATAGACTGCCCATACATGTCAAGCAGAGTGGCTCTTTGGCACTCTTCAAACGGAACCTTGATGATTGGATGGGAGAAAGGAAATTCACCCCGGGGATCACGTCAGTCGCCCTGCTAGACAGTGGTCCAGGGAAGTAAATAGTGTGGAAAGAAATAGCCAGGGAATTGTTATGGCTAGGCTTGTATAGGCCCTAGGGCTGATAGCCTAGTACCAACCTATGAACCTATGATAGGACCCACAAGATCAAAATAGGCATCTCCACCTCTGACAGCAGACCTGTTACTAGTGGTGTTCCCCAGGGATCTGTCCTGGGACCCCTGTTGTTTGGCATCTACTTCTCAGAGGTCCAGACAAAGACAAAAGGCCTGTGGCTGACCAAGTTTGCAGATGACTGTAAGTTGGCTGCTGTCATTGACTACCCAAATGATGTTAACATACTGCAAGAGGTCTCACAGCAGCAAATGACTGGTGCCAAAGTCATGGCCTTAAGTTAAAAAGAAAAAAAATTATTATCATGCCATTTGGCAAAAATGGCCCCTACTGATTACCACATCAACAGAACCCCCCTAAGCATACAACCTGTGGTGAGAGACCTGGGTGCTCAGGTTGGCAACAATTTCACATTTGACCATCATGTAGCGGCACTGGTCAGAAAAGCCTTTTACTTGGTTCATCTCATAAGTAAAGGGATTGCATCCAGAAAAAAGGAGGTTATTACCTCTCTGTACTCCTCCCTCATTAGGCCAGTAATTGAGTATAATACCCCATTTGGTATGTACCTCTCCAAACACCTGCACCAACTGGAAAGTCCACAGAAATACCTCACAAAGAGAATCCATGGCCCCTAAGACCTGTCCTATGTGGACAGGTTCATATAACTATTATTCTACTCACTATCATACAGATTACTCAGAGGTGATCTGTGTCTCGCCTACAAGGCAATATTGGACCCTGCCCTACTAGAGATGCTCCATATCCCTAAGTCTAACTCCTCATGCATTACCTGCTCATAAGGCCTAAATCTAATATGCAATATCAACAAAACCTGCTGGAGAGACAAGTATGTCTCCCAGAGGCTGCCCTGTCTCTGGAAGAGGCTTCCCATACATGTCAAACAGAGTACCTTGCTGACCTTCTTAAACCTCAACCTTGATGAGTGGATGGGAAACCACAAATTTGCCCCAGGGGTTCCACCTATGTCCCTCATTAGCATCGGTGACAGGTGCTGACTGAGGTTTCTTTTTTGGGGATAAACTCTTGGCTAGGCTTGTAAGGGCCCAGGGCCATTAGCCTAGTAATCTCCTATGATCCTGTGATGCACACCAAAAACCTCGACCTAGCCAAAGCTTTTGACACAATTCTCCACTCAGGCATAGTAGAAAAGTTAAATAAACTGGGAATAAACCCTAATGTTACCAAATGGATTCAAATGCATTGACTTCTGGCTCACAGATAGGATGCAGATAATCAAAACAGAGGAAGTTACCCCTACAGAGACCAGCCACCAATGGAGTCCCCCAGGGTCTTGTGCTGGCACCTCTCCTGTTTGGCATCTACTTTTCTGAAGTAAAAGCCAATAACGAAAGTTTCTAGCTGACTAAGTTTGGAGATGATTGCAAGTTAGGAGCAATAATTGAATCCCCATCTAGGGATGTTATTAACCCCCTTTACTCAGCCCTCACTAGGCCAGTCATTGAATATAGTGCCCCTTTTGGCATGGGGGATAAACTCTTGGCTAGGCTTGTAAGGGCCCAGGGACATTAGCCTAGTAATCTCCTATGATCCTGTGATGCACACCAAAAACCTCGACCTAGCCAAAGCTTTTGACACAATTCTCCACTCAGGCATAGTAGAAAAGTTAAATAAACTGGGAATAAACCCTAATGTTACCGAATGGATTCAAATGCATTGACTTCTGGCTCACAGATAGGATGCAGATAATCAAAACAGAGGAAGTTACCCCTACAGAGACCAGCCACCAATGGAGTCCCCCAGGGTCTTGTGCTGGCACCTCTCCTGTTTGGCATCTGCTTTTCTGAAGTAAAAGCCAATAACGAAAGTTTCTAGCTGACTAAGTTTGGAGATGATTGCAAGTTAGGAGCAATAATTGAATCCCCATCTAGGGATGTTATTAACCCCCTTTACTCAGCCCTCACTAGGCCAGTCATTGAACATAGTGCCCCTTTTGGCATGTATCTGTCCAGACATATGCGACACAGGGATACCTTACTAAAAGGATACAAAGCCTAAACAACATGTCCTACATGTACTGACGGCAAGTCATGTCACTATACTCGGTATCCTACAGAATGCTAAGAGGTGAACTGTGTCTGGCATACAAAGCATCCTCTGACCCATTCCTAATGGAGCTAATGTACACAGAGCTAGATCCAGCACTAGGTGATCTATGCAGTTGCGTAGGCCTCTTGGCTTGGGGGGGCATTGGGGGCTGCCACAAATTTAATTGTTGAAGAATTAAAATACAAAATATTTTACATTTTTTGCATCTGTGTATTTTATCATCAAGGACACACTATGTGTGCATTGTACATCTTTAGTATAATGTGTGAAACATGTTGGAAATGGAGAACATTTGGGGCTTTTATCTTTACTACAGGCAACACGTGAGATCCTTTTAAACAGATGGGCTTATCTTTTTAAAAAGAATTGGAAGTGCCGTCTCATTGGACTGGAGAATTGTCATTGCTTTCCCTTGAGGACAAGTGCATATATGTGCAAAAATACCCTAGCCTTTAGCTTTCTCAGTCTCAAATGCTATATGTGGGCTACAGGAAACAAGAGCCTTAATCCTCCACGCCAACTACCAGCCTGCTACTTAGTTATCAGATGGGTACATTTTTTTATTAGTTCATACATTTTCTTACATGTTTCATGGAAAATAATCTACAGGAGTGCATTTTCAAAGCATGAAAGTTTCAGTGCATTTTAAAGGAATGAGTTTCAGAGCATTTTCTAAGAACATGAGTTTCAAAGGAAGAGAAGTCTACTATTGCTCATGCTAAGTCTGTTTTCAATGTGCAACTGTTTTGTTTAGCAAGTGGCCATCAGAGTTTGTGCTATAGAATTTGAAAGCAGAGATTGTAGTACCATAGGTAGTACGCTTGCATTTGGTGCAGGAAATGTGGGTTCTACTCTTCCATCATGTAGATGGATTGCTGATACTGCAGTGTACTTTAAGGGGGATGTTAAACTGAGGCCCAAAGAGTAGGAGAAAGTTCTCCAATCCCCTGGCCAAATTTCCCCTAGTAGAATAAATACCATCAAGGGTTCCCCAGAAAAGATGTTACTAGCCCAGTGTGACTAACCTGGTCAACAAAGGATATTTAAATTTAAAGTTTTAAATTAAATCCATTTCTCTGACTTCATTTCAAAAGTAAATAAGAAAATAGTATACATGCTGACTGTTTTGAGCAGTGTTTATGGTAACTGGGGGTGGGGGGGTGCAAGTAATGGGACACCAGAATGGCTGTGATGGTGGAGGGCTGGTTCATTCACCTGCCAGGGGTCCCATTTCATCATGATCTGGCTCTGAATGCACAAGTCAAATGGCATCAAAAATCCTCAGTCTAGGGATCCAAACCTCTTCTGTCATATCAACAGAATGGTTTGGAGGGCCAGGTCCATTTTGCAGAGGATACCACTGCTGTGGAACAGACATATCCCTTTCATGCATAACATTGTTGATATGATTGGATAGCCAGAGGAAGTAGTTGCACTTTACTCTTTTTCGTCTTAGTGGTGCTAAACTATTTAGCAACATTGAGAGGTACAGCCTTCACGACAGACCAGTTAAAGGAACTTTAGGTCTTGGTAAATGTGTCAAGGCTTAAGTTACTGAGGTCATGGGTCATTTTAAATATGTGTTGCTTAGCATGATGGGTACCAAGTCTGTTGGCATATGTTGGGAAGTGATCACAGAGTATCAGAGAGAATGCCAGAAGGGATGTATTTGGTAGGATCAGATACCATTATCCAATCAAGAATGAAGTCACATTATGTGTGGAAGAATTAATGAGTTGTGTGAGGTTATGCAGATTAAAGCTTGAGAATGTTAGTGTATATTCACATCACCTAGGATTATTTTTTCATTGGAGACTGTACTGGAGATATACCGGGGGGGATATAAAGGATAATAATACAGAGTTGTTTATGGCTATTAAGTCTCAGGTGAGAGATAAGTTCTGCCTTATGAAATTTAGCAATAAGTTTGGTAAAAAGCAAGTGTTCAAAGTAGTTAGGGTACAATATAGCTATATAATCTACTTATTTTATGAGGTCGATCTGCCCTGATGGTATAGCTTGGAGCTAATATTTCAAAATCAGATGTACGAGATTTGTGAAGAAGAGAACTAAATGTCTTTGTACTTTGTACATAACAGCTGGGGTACTGTGCTGAATGAGTCTTTAAGCCAATTTCTGGTCTTGTGAGAGGTTAGTTATATTGTAGACTGAGAATGGAGGAGTTGATGTTATTCCTAAATATACATATATATTTATGTAAATAATAGATAGTCCCCAGGATTCAATAAAATCTGTGTAGGCTCTTTGTAGAGTCTACACAGAATGTATCCATGTACACGGACAAAGTTCCCCATCTGCAGCATGCCATACATATTAATTATGGTGCATACCTAAGGAAAGTCACAGCAATATGGATACTGAATCTGTGTAACACCTAGAGTGCAGCCACACACCTTTCAGCCAATGCTCTTTGGCCGAAAAGTGTACATTCTATGTCATTAAATTGCATTTTATTTTTTTACGTTTTTGGGCTTGTTTGTGCTGTGGGGCGCATTGCTTAGCTATGATTAGCTTTGTGCACATATACATAAAGCATCTGCTAGACATCTAAAGATAGAAACTGAGTGCATTCAATGTTAATAAATGATTTATTAATTTTTTTTTTCTCTTTGAGATTGTTTGCGCAATGTGGTGATCTGCTTAGCTAGGTGTAAAGCTGCATACTTAAGCAGTAGACATCCTCTAGACATCTAAAATAGAAACCAGATGCATTCAATATTAATATCTATTTTTTTACATTTGATTGTGCAATGTAGCGTGTTGCTTAGCTAGGTGGAGCAAGGTGCACTCAAGCAGACATCCATTAGACAGCTAAAAATAGAAACTGGATGTATTTAATTATTGTAGGTCTGTTGTGAAGCTGCACTATGCTCACAGACACCTTTTCAGTATATTTGAAGATATTCCAGTTGCTTTCACTATCTCAGTGGCTAGCTAGGTTGAGTCATTATCTACAGTATAGTAGGCCCTGAGTTCGAGTCCTGGCTAGTAATGCTTTTTTACATATAGTACTTTGAAGCCGTGTCAGGTGACTGAAACATCGGTTGACTTTAAATTAAAGTGTTACATTTAGAAACAGTTAGAAAAGCTGAGCGATGCTAAGCAGCACATAAACATGGTTAATGGTCTTTTCTAGTTTGCGTGTTGCTAAGTTAAGCATGGGTTGTGCGAGTTTGTGTGATACTAAGGGACGCACCGCTTTTTTGAAAATTACAGTATAATGTGCAAGGGTGGGAATGCAGCCTATACAAGGGAAAATAGGCAGGAATTTCACATCATTCCTTGGAGCCTGAACTTGACTGTGGGTATGACTGCAGGTGTTGGTGAGGGAGTGCATTTTATGGTGCAAAAGTGGAGTGTGCAGGAGTCCAAGGTTTTTAATGGACTCCTGGTAGAGCGATATGGACCCTGGCTGCTGCAGGGCAACTATGATTGCTCAGAGTGCATGTCTGAGGCCTGACATCATTTGGCCAGGGCCCTAACCAGTGCTACTGGCATCCTCCGCACTGGTGAGTAGTGTCCTCACCACTATGATGACCTGAAATGTCGGAAGAGGGGAACCTTGGACACCTGGGTCCAGTAAGTTAGGGATGGCTTCACTTTACAGATATGTAGATATGTTTACCAGTAATTTATAAATATAGAAGCTGAATGTGTGCAAAACTAGTATGCATAATGGTTTGCTTCTCTTACCGCAGCTGCAGAACAGAGGGCTCGCAATGTATAGTCCCATGCTGGGAGTTTGGTCAGTGTGGTATGTAAGAAAATCATCAAAGTAATAACTTAATGCATAACTTAATAATACAGTAAAGTAAATACAGATTTTACAGTCCTAACAGTCAGGTATGAAATACCTTGGACATCCTACATCTTTATTAATGTGACTGACTAAAGAATTACAGTTCTCTAGTTAAGTTACTACAGCAGGGTAAGATTAGGTGTGTGGTTTTGTGAGATGATATCTGAGATATCTTCCCTGTCAGGCTCTGAAAAGCAGAGTGCTGCTGCAAGAGTTCTGTCATATCTTTCACTAATATCAGAAAGAACTATCTCAGTGCTGGTTATAGAATGGCATCGCATCTGGTCACCTGACTCTGGTATAGTACACACCCAGAGCTTTGCTAAGATCTGTTGCAGCATCTGAAAGCTATAAAAAAGTTTCAGAAACTTCCACCCTTCCAGGGTAGCAAATGGTTCACTCCCAAGGGTAAGATTTGTAGTCCTTGTTTTCCCAGACATTTTTCTCTGGTTGTAATCAGACCTGTAAGATAAACTCTCTATGGCCTAAACCAACCCATTTAATTTCAACCTATTTCTCAAAATTAACTGGACTGAGATTAATCTCTTCCTTTCCAGAAGTGTTAAAATGTAGGCATTTTAATCAGTTGTAATACTGTCTGGCGTACGTGTATATGTCTTTTCTGTCCAGCAGAACCCATTGTTGATGCATTTTTTAACACAAGCAGTTTTACAAATGTATTTTTAACATAAGCATCTCTGCAATAGTCAAATTACATAAAATTATTTATAAAGCTATAGCTAGATATGCTGGCGTATGTTAAACATGCACTACCCTACTCTCCCTGGCTCAGATTGCACTAGCTGATATCATCACAGTATATAAAACCTTTGTGAAATACCTACAGAAATAGTAGGTGTTAGTAATGGTTATTAATAAATATATGTAAAGAATATGACAACAGTTAAATATAAGGGTAAGAATGCAGATAGTATAGTAGTTTAAAGGAGGTAGAGATGGTAAACTAGGATGGAAATGGGCTGGAGATAAAAAGAATGGACATGAAATTCAGATACAAGCACAGGTCCAAGTGGAAGTTTAGTAGGTTCTGTGGTCTAGGGTAGTGATGATATTCCACATTTTGGCTTACATGAACAGTGTAAATAGTCACCTTAGTGGTTGTTTGATTTGACAACTGCTAGGATGTTTTTGGTCTAATCATGGGTTTTGGTGAGACCTCTTTTGGAAGTAAGTTGGAGATGGGTGGATATCATCTGGGTTCAAATACATTGTTTGAGATGATCGTATGCTATTTACTGACATGTATGTTGTGCGAGATTTGCCTCCCTCGCAGATGATTTGGCTGTTTGGTAAGTGTAGAGAGCTGGTAGCAAACAAGGTAAGATGTTGCTACATTGAATCAGAGGAGGTTAGAAAGGATTGGGAAAAGATTGGCTAAGCAATTCACAAACAATGGGAGGATATATGTATGTCTCCCAAATATGCAACAAAATCTAGAAGATTTAGGATTTTTGCTTGGAAATGTTTGTGGCTATTTTTATACCCCAAGTAGACTCCAGAGAATTTTCCTCTGGTATACAGCAAATATTGGAGGTTTGATGGTGAAGAAAGAGATACTTGAGAACATATTTTCTGGGAATGTTGTGGGTTGGACAACTAGGAGGGAGTTTCCCTGCGAAGATGCTGGGTGGGCAGATTGGTGTGATGAGGGAGATGATTTTTCTGAACTATGCTTCAGAATTGCTTAGACATGGTAAGGCCTTGCTTTGTCTCATTATGGTGGCTGCCAAGAATGCAGTTACTAGAACATGGAAATCAAAATCTAAACAATTATAGTAGAAGCAGTGAACATAGTAACAGAGAAAAAACAAATGGAATTGAGATCTTTAGAAAGGGTAAGAGCAAACTACATAGGAACTACTGGGGATTGGGGGAACAATGTATACAGGGGAGGAATGAGGTTTAAAAGAGGGCAGCACTTAAATGAGCTATGGAAAGTTTGACTGAAAATGATTAGGTAGATTATAAGTGATGTATAATGTTTGCAACTGGGAGTTTGTCAGTATGGTTTGCGATTGTAAAATGGTTGCAACTAGGATTATTAGTGTGGTTTGTATTTCGTATATATAAATATGCTTGCTTTTGTCGTACATGATAGTTTAATAAAGATGTTTCTTGTTTATTCAATTCCTGCCCCCCTTTTTAATTTGTAATGTTGCTTAGGTTGTATTATATATAGCAATTTATGTGAAGTATAAGGTTCGATGTTAATTTAATACAGTTTAATTACTTTTGTATAAATGTAAATTTGCCCATGTCACAAGTGATAATTCAGTAAAAGTGTTGTTTTTTTTTTTTTTTCAAATGTTGCTATACTACCTAGGAGTCCCAAGTACTAAGCAGATTGTGGTCCCATGGTGACAGCAATGGCTGAGTAAAGTGGTTAAAAGTATAAGCTTAAAGTTTGTATATACATGGCTCAATACATTTGGGTTGGCAGTCAAAATAAGGAAAAGTAGGGAAGAGAAAGGAAATAAGGGTTGGGGGTAAGTGTTTACTGTTAAACTGTCTTTAGGTGTTTACATAGTGTACCACACTGTATATTAAAGATCTGTTAGTGCAGTAGAGTGTACCAAAACAACATTGCAGTTTTTAATTGTGATAAGCAAATAGCTTTATAGTTGATTGACAATACATCTTTTAAGAGTACTTTACAAACTGTACTTTATTGCCCCATACAAAACTGGTAGAGAATAAAGTAGTTGGCAAAATGATTTTGAAATCTTCAAAGCAGCAACAATTGTATAATTTCAAACATATTAGAGTACTGACTATTATTAGCAAAGTTTTTATGTTTAAAATCCTATATGAGACTTTGGCATTTGGATGAAATGCTTGATGGACCACATTTGGTCGACCATATTTAGATGATCAACTGGTGTGTGAGACGTTTAGATCTTTATTAGGCTATCAATCCTGGGTGCCTTTCTAATCCTAGTAAAGTTTACCTAGATGAATAATTGTCATTTCCAAAATAAGCCATTCAGAGCCAAACATTTATAAGCTACCTCTGTCTGTAAAGGACATGGGTGCTAGGCCCAGTGTAAATTTCTTATTCCCCATCCACGGGTCTAGGTTACGCTTAAACTGGGTAAGAGATGAACTCTGCTTCACTTGGATGGGAAGCCTGTTCCATAAGAGGGGTGACACATATGTGTCTCCAGCATGTTCTGTTTGTCACGGGCAAAATTCAGATCCCTAGACCCTGTATCTCTGGTACTCTTTGACTTAGAAATATGTAGGAGATTCAGAGGTGTGGCATTTGTGGATGCCTTGTAAGCCAGGCATAGATCACCCCAAAGCTGTTTCTCTTTCATTTGAAATGCAATACCTGGTCGGTTTGCTTATCCCTTCTTAGCTGATGGTAGGGAGTGATATCACATAATTATTACTTCATTAATTAAAAAAAAATTTCCTTGTGGAACATGTTTCCAATGTCTGTCAGCTACCTCTGTGTTGTGATGTTTACAAAGTCTCCAGTATTGCAACATTGCCGCATTGTTTTTCAGTATACAGAACTGCACCCTGCAACAAGATGTGTAACTGTTTTGTTTATAGTTTTGTACCACACGGTTTGATTCTCCCCACTGGATCAACTTATCCACACTCCCACCAGGGGCAGCAATATCCTAGACCTGGTCATTACCAACATGGGTGACCAGTGTTCCGCACCAACGGTCATTTCCTAGGTCAGATCCGAACAGAAGCTTACTACCCTAGACATCCACATCTTGCCCCCACCCCCCATTAGGGAAACAACTGGAAAAAAAATTCTCCAAAGCCAACTTCAATCTTCTTAAAACAGAAGTGGCATACATCACGACACCCATGCAGACTGACAATAGAGGTACGATGACTGAATCCTACACAAATGCACTTCATAAGCACTTAAATGAGTGCATGGATCATACTATCCCTAACAGAACCAAGATGCTATCCTCCAAAAAAAGGAAGCCAATCTGGTGGTCCCCTGCCATAAACAAACTCTACAACAGAAGAAAGAAACTGTTTGCAAAAGAGTAAAATCCCATGATTGGAGGAACTCCCTGGTCAGCCTCAGTAAGAAGCTGAGATCCCGCATAAAATCCTCCAAAGCTAGTTATGAAAATGAAATAACCGCTGATTCTAAAGGCAACCACAAAGCATTCTATAGCTATGTCAAGAATCTCAGTGGCAACACTCAGATCTGCTCTGAGTTACAGCACAATGGCACTAAATATACAGAACCAATTGATATTGCTAACATCCTGGCAAATAGGTTCAGTGCTAACTTTACTCCCCCTCTCACCCACTAAAGGGCCCATCTGTTTACTGGAAGAATGCAGAGTTCCTGTAATCACGGCTGCACAGGTAAATACCACACACTCCAAAGCCAAGAACACAGCATCCATAGGATCTGACAACATCCCAGGCTGCATTCTACATGAACTACAGAATGAACTGGCACCCCACCTAAGCACCATGTTCAGTCATATCCTCACCTCAGGCTTTGTTCCCACTGAATGGTGCACAGCAATGGTTATCCCACTCCACAAAAGGGGGAGCCAACACGGACTCTGAGAACTGCTGCCCCATTAGCCTAATGATCCTGGTCTGCAAGGCCATGATAATACCATCATGAAACTTATAAACAAAGACATTGGTAATCTCCAAACTCTGGACCCACCCAGTTTGGGTTTGTAAAAGACAGATCATGTCTCCTAAACCTGATAGACTTCTTTGTAGTAGTCACCAAAGCCGTAGACGAGGGTAAGGTGGTTCACACAGCTTATCTAGATCTTGCCAAGGCTTTTGATACCATCCCCCACTCTGGAATTATAAATAAACTCACTAAACAAGGTATAAATCGCTATGTCACAAGATGGGTTGCCAACTGGCTCACTGACAGAACCCACACTGTGAAAGTAGCAGACTCCAAATCCGACTTCAGATCAGTGACAAGTGGAGTACCACAGGGTTCATGTCCTGGGTCCTCTCCTGTTTGGTATCTACTTCTCTGAAGTACAGGCTAATACAGAAGGTCTTTGGCTAAAGAAGTTTGCAGATGACTACAAGCCAGGAGCCATAATCGAAACTCCTAACAATGTCGACATCCTACAAAAGAGCCTCACTGTGACAGATACCTGGTGTCAAAGCCATGGCCTCAAGCTGATTGCCAAAAAGTGCACTGTCATCCTCTTTGGTAAAAGCTCTCTACCCATGAGCTACCACATAGGTGGTAGTATACTTAACACTGTAAGTGTAGTAAGGGACCTTGCGACACAGGTGGACAGTAGTTTCTCCTTTAATCACATCGCCACAGTAGTCATGAAAGCCTTCTACGTGGCACACCTCATCTCAAAAGGTTTCTCATCCAGGAAAAGAAGAGGTCATTGTTCCCCTCTACTCGTCACTCATTAGAGCCATTATAGACTACAATGCCCCTTTTGGTATGCACCTCACAAGACATCTACAGCAGCTGGAAAGGCCACAGAAATACCTCACTAAGAGGATTACTGGCCTCAGATGCCCTACGCAGACCATCTCAAAAAACTTGAGCTTTACTCCGTTGCATATCACCTACTCAGAGGCGATCTGTGCCGAACATACAAAGCTATGTCAAACCCAGAGGTGTTGGACATGTTCCACTTAAAGAAATCCCAATCCCTCCATGCTACATGCTCTAGGGACTTAAACTTTGTCACCACAGTAAACAGAACATGCTAGAGGGATAGATTACTGTCCCAGAGACTTCCCATACTCTGGAACAAACTACCTATGTATAACAAACAAAGCTCCTCATTAGCACTCATCAAGAAAAATCTTTATGATTGGATGGGAAATAGGAAATTCACCCTGGGGATCACCTCTGTGGCTCTGCTCAACAGAGACACAGGAAAATAATTTTCTTGGGTAGCAAAAGCAAGGGTACCTTTTTTTGGCTAGGCTTATATAGGCCATAGGGCCAATAGCCTAGTACCTACCTATGAACCTATGAGCATATCTGAAATGGTAAAGCAAGTTAAAGAAAGTAAGCATACAGTACTGTCTAGCATAGCTTCCAACCATCAGTTAATGTTA
Organism: Protopterus annectens; assembly: GCF_019279795.1. Lineage (NCBI taxonomy): Eukaryota > Metazoa > Chordata > Ceratodontiformes > Protopteridae > Protopterus > Protopterus annectens. The sequence goes on along the minus strand of NC_056725.1, from coordinate 674,412,228 downwards.
TGGTCTACCCAGTGTAAGAGTCACTTTTCTGGTCTGCTGATTGCCTGAAATATGTCATAGGTTGCACTCAATAATTGAACATGGTATATGGGTAATTTAACAGAAGTCCTAAACAGCTATCCATGTATGTAAATGCCAGATTTGAAGCAGCGTTAATCAATAAAGTTTAAAAGGAGATAGTGCTTTGATAAGTAATGTTTTCAAATAAAATGTTCAGTATTCCTGTATTCACTGCATGTGTGCTCTAATCCGAAAACAGTCAACTGTTACATGTGAAGTAATAAATAATGTACCAACAAATGTCAGAAATAAATGTAACTGCAATACGAAGATTAAGGGTCGAGCTTGTTTTATGCTAATTTTGTCTGAGATCTGCTGTAGATTGCAATCAGTAAATGAACAGAAGTCCTAGACAGCCATACGTGTACTGTTGAAAGAGCACACCATTTGTTGGATGTGTATTTGTTGCACTGTGCATTGTGTTCACTGTGGAATTATTAAAGAATTATACTCAGCAGCTTGGTGTTTCCGTCCAAAGTGCTCTTTTAACATTTTTTTTGGTCATTTTAGTGTTGAGGACTTTAATTCCCGTGTTTCTAGCCATACATGTGTGTAGATGCCAGATTTGAACTGACAATAACCAATAAAAGTGCAAAAGGAGATGGTGCTTTGATAATTACTTTTTTTCAAATAAAGTATTCCTGTGGTCATTGCTTGTGGGTTCTTCTCTGACAGCTTTCTATACTCCTCCCTCATTAGACCAGTAATTGAGTAGAACGCCCCATTGGTATGTACCTGTTGAAACATCTACACCAACTGGAAAGGCCACAGAAATACCTCACAAAGAGAATCCATGGCCTCTAACACCTGTCTTATGCAAACAGGCTCAAATCACTATCACTCTACTTGCAACCTTGCAGCACAGGACAATTCCCAGGAATCCATCAACCCATATGTCGAGGATGTAGATACAACCATTTCTACTCAAGAGGACCACCCAGGTATGCTTAGCTGGATCAGCATTGAAATACTGTAGCATTCAGCATGACAGGGTGCACAGTTTTAGGTGGATGTCAGGTATTTTTGGAGGGGGAAGGTTGGCTGCAGTTTTAAGCTCATGCACATTTTGTGACCCACATACCTGTTAACATAGCAGGTAATGTAAATGTGAGATATTTTGAAGTATTAGCCCTGTTATACTGTCACATGCACCATGTACATAAACTCTCCCTCACATTTTTCCAGGGCTGTCAGGATTAGGAAGAGGCTGTGCTCCTGCTGCTGGTAATCACAAAACTGTTTTGTCAGACATGTAGATTTAGTTCAATGTAGTCGCTCGTGTCATCACAGGCCTGCTGGCTGGATTGATGTACTGTCTGCATGATTGTCAACTGTACAGATATTTTCTGACTGTACACAGTTTAGACTCATACATGTGCCTTGTAGGTGTGACCACAGTCATTGATTTGACAGTATTGTCAGGACATTACAGATTACCATAACTGTCAACTGTGCAGAGTTTTGCAGAATGTCAATAGTGTACATCAGTTATGTTTTGCTCATGAGATTCCAGTTTAAAGAACATTTCCAAGTGATTACAGATGTAGGTTAGAAAATAATGCCTGCAAGTCCTACTATATGAGGTTGTGGGTTATACAAGTGTGTAATAGTGACATAAGTGCATACAGCTTAACATATATTGCAACATAATACTGCAGAGCATAGTAGTGCAGATATTAATGTAATGCTTTTCTCTTTTTTATCACAGGTGGCCAGGGGAGTTGGTCTCTGTCCCCTTTGCAACCTGATGTCAGTGTGTCTTCAGATTCTGATGATGATGATGGTGGCCAAAGTGAGGCACAACTGGGGGTTGCAGGGGCTGAATCTGACAGAAATTGACATCTCCTCATTCACCCTCATTATCATCATACACAGCCAGTTTGCCTATACATACTCAGTCCCCTGTGGCCGCAGATATCAGACAGTTGAGGGTGAGGACATTGAACAGGGAAGTGTGGTTACTGTGGCTGGAGTGACTATCAGCACTGCCCATATCCAAAGAGATGGCGAGGTTCTACACAGGCAGACTGATAGGGGTGCTCGTAGGAGGCCTAATGTCCCTCCACCACCTGTTACAGATGTCACATCTCGTGTCACGTGGCATATATTGAGATCAGTCATGGAGGCACAAGCACATTCAGAATGGAATTCCAGATGAATGCAGCACAGTCTGACATCCGTGACCATCTCCACTGAATTAGTGATAACCTGAATCAGTTCACTGATGCAGTGGAAAGATGTTGGTTTTGGACAGATCACATACTATCTCTCTTGGGAAACACTTTGTCTGTGATGGAATGTCTGGTTGGAGTTGAGTGTTAGCCTCGTGGATGTAGGTCAGCCACTACATCTGTTGTGAGTCAACATGGCTGTGCACAATTACACTCCCATAGTGACAGTACAGCCAGTGCTCCAGAAGGCAGTGTGCTGTCCACACCAAGATGTGGAAGACTGTGGGCTCATGGTCCTAGGTGGTCCTGTGGAGAACACATTCCCAGCAGACAGCAGTCACCCTCAAGTAGTAGTACAGCATCTGACCTTGGGTGTGGAGGTGCCAGTGCAACTCCTGGCAGAGCCAGTTCACATGTTCAGGGGAGGAGATGAATTGTCAGCTCTACCATGCACAGCTCACAGCTGTCCAACATACAGAAATGCAGGGCTAGCACTGATCTTGGGGGTGTACACTCAGAAACACCACTGTCACATTCAGGTCACCTACAGACACATACACACCACATTTCCATGGTCCATTCTGCCTACATCCCTCCCTGACTCACACACAAGCTTACCAACCTATTGGGTCATCCTAGGCCTCCTAGACTGCCCCACAACACCCTGTGCAAGTGATGATACTTGTGCCATATCCCTCTCATCTCTCTCATGGATGCAGAGAAATAAAGCTATGTGTCTGATGCACAGGGTGACTATCTACATTAATATGAATTTGTTTCATCCAATGTTGCTTTTGCCATGCTACTTGGACTGTACATTTTTATAATTTGTACATTGTTATTTATATTGACTATACCATAATAGTGTGTGTACGTTATGATGGATACTGTTGTAATGGCTGTGTAGTTACACAATGACAAGTGTCACATGGAAATGTTTATGTCTCACTTTCAGGATTGTGTAGGGCATACCTATGAGTACACATCTACAGTCAACCCATCAACATCAGAGCACAGAACTGAATGTCAGCACACAAGACAAATGCCATCAGAAAGGTAACAGTATAGATTCCGGGGTTCATAGGTTCATATGTGTTTAATAGGCTAATGAACACAAGGGCTCCTTTAAGGCTAGCCATGCATCTCTAAACACTGTCAAGGAATTATACCATTGATAAGTGTAAGCTAGGTTTTGGGAGCTGAAGCATCTACAAGCCAGGATGTGTGTGTGTGTGTGTGTGGGGGGGGGGGGGTCGAACCATCCACAGTTCCTGTGTTCGTTGCAGACATTGGTCCCAAGCAGGTATGAATGTCCTGTTCCCCATCCAATTCTGTAACTTGCACTTGATTTGCATTAGGATGGAAATGTGCTTCACATGGATGTAGAGCCTGTTCCATATAGGGGTAGTCTCTGGGTTACATACCCGTCTCTCCAGCATGTCATATATATATATATATATATATATATATATATATATATATATATATATATATATATATATACATATATACACATATATCTTGTTTTGTGGATATGCAAAAGGTCCACAGTAAGGTCTCACACCACACTGTATGGCAGAGTATGGCAGGCATGCACCATCCCTCCAAAGCATGTAGGAGACAGACTTACATGGGCAGGGCATTTTACGTGGTCTGCATAGGACATGTTATATACTCCATGTAGTGCATTACTGAGGAACCTCTGTGGATATTACAGTTGTTGGATATGTCTGGCTAGTTACAGACCATAAGTGGCATTGCACCAATGATAGTTCTGTTGAATTTTGATTACAGTGGAACAATGGCTTCCTTGGATTTACATGCCATATCTTTGTTTATAGATTGCACAACATAGAATGATGTTCACAATATTACAGACACATGACAGGCAAAGGGTAGATCACTATCTGTGTCCATAAGTCACTAACTACTTGGTCAACTGCTGTTTGAGGTACATTGGTAATGCAATAATAACTAGGGGTGGATGACTTCCCAAACAATAGTATTGTGCATTTGTTGGTATTTAGTGTTAGTCCATGGCTCTGACGACAACATTGTCTGTGTCAGCCACACCTGGAGAACATTTGTGTCAGTGTGGGATTCAATGACAGCTCCTCATTTGCATGAAGTCAGTGATGACTAGAATGTTGGATTGTGTGCCAGCTTGTCTTATGGGCTTATAGATTGTTTCAGCATGACATGTTGTTCTATGTGTTGATATGTGTGTTGTTTTCACAGAGTGCATATGGGGCTGCTGAGGATATTTGTTATCTGGACTTTCTCTACAAGGTGTTTGTGATTTATAAAGGTTACATGTTAGTGCCTCAGCTCATGTCTGCTTTGGATTTTGTGTGATGGGTGTGGCATGTGTACCACTGACTACCTTATTGACATTAGGAGAACTTTTATATGACAGCTTTGCCTCCGGTGACATTGTGCATATACATTTCTCACATACCATATCAGTTTGTTCGATAATGAAATGGTTGTTGGCAAATATGTTGCAATTTCTACATTGTCTCAGGATACCCATATCCACCAGGTGGTAAAGGTCACACTGGGAGTCCTCATCCATGGCAACAGATCCTTTACTATTGACCATACAGTTGTATTTAAAATATCACTCAATGTAACAAGTATTAGATCCACAACTATGGGGGCAATGCTTGACAGCTGAGTGGTTGTCCTGTGTGCAACTCAGTATTGGAGTTAATGCCATCATGGTTTCCAAGAAAAATGTCACCCATGGTGTCTGGTTCTCCACAGAACATTGCCAAACACTGGAGGAGAATGTAATATGTACACCCTGTAATGTTAAGGATGGTGTATTTAGGCAGTTATTCTGAAGTTACACACTAATCAAGCAGTGCATAATGGGAAAGAACACTTACCTTATTAAGAATGCTGAAAAGAGTTACCTGAATTGTTGCTGCCAGACTACTTCTACTGCTGGTCACAACACAGTCTCACTGTGGTGGGATATAAAGCTCCTATTTTTTTATCTCTCACCAGAAGCAAAATGTTAGCCCCACGCTGAAAATATGAAGTGGGCCACATCCTGTTTGTTGATCCACACACTTGCCACACATGATGCAAGGCTCTGTAGGCTTGTTGTAGCTTTTTCCAGGCAGATGCCTTAATTGGCAACCAGACCAATCATTTGATGTTTGCATGTATTATACCTTGGGTTCCGAGGCTTGTAGCATTTGACTACGGCACTGACCTGATGGTGATTAGAAATATAAGGTTAAGTCTCTGGTGACATAGATGTCCAAGGTTGCTCCATGAAGCTCCACAACTGCAGTGATCCATGTTAGGTGACACTTTCAGAGCAATTCATGCAGCCTGGCCTTCAACAGTGTAATGGTGTTGATCTGCGTGATATGGATGTGAGGCCTATTGTAGACAGCTGGTCACCTTTGGGCAATGTCTCTGCCATCCCCACATGTCTTAGTTATGTCATACTGTACATTTATGTTCCCAGAAAATTAAATTGTATTCCCACATTGTTTCACACAACATACATTTGCTGTCTGGTTATTTGACAGACACTGTAGACTTGCAAGGCTAAAGTAATGACAGCAAAGTTGGACACATTTTCTGAGCATCCATGGACATGCACATTTTCACTGCAAAAATTGCCTACAAAGAGTGTGTTTGAGGCTATGAACCCTAAGGGTGTAGCAGCATGACCCTTTTGCTGCTGGAGTTGTACATTGTCACATCTTAAGTATGTTCTTGCGACCATGCCTAATAACAGGATTGTGGTTCATTCAAGTACCACAAGCCTGGCAAAGCAGTGTACTCAAGCTACCATGCTATCCCACACTGTCAGGTACTGTTTTACTTTAGAATATCACCATAAAGGTGATAACATGTTATATCTAAGCATCTGTCAGACCACTGCCTAATCATAGCCTGGTGTGACATATGCACAAGCAATAATCTATTGCTAATGGCATTATCTCTGACTGTTGCAGAGATGTGGACAGCATCCCCAACCATCTACTCCTACTCCAGACAAACACAATGTGTTAGATATGCATCTACATTAAAACCATTGAATTCATTCTCTCACACACCTGTCAGTACATATGACAATGAGCGAGGTGCCAACATGCCCACCTCACTTCCTACTCCACCCAAACCCACATCACACATACTTACATTTGTGGAGGCCCATAACAGAGACATAACTAATCACCAGACACTTCACAAGCACAAGCATGTTACACATAATACTACCTCTGCAGAACACAGTACACATAATAGCTAATGCACCACTGTCTCACTTATAGGTTCATATGATGATACTAGGCTATTGGCCCGGTGGCCCTTTTAAGCCTAGCCAAGAATTTTGCCTATGTTCCCTCAAAGTCAGCACCTTTTTCCCCTGTCCATTAGAGACACAGGTGGGATCCCAGGGGTATATTTTATGTTTCCCATACAGTTGTCCTGGTTCCTCTTAAAGAGGGCTGGAGAGGCACTCTGCTTGACATGGAGATGGAGTCTGTTCCACAGATGGGGGGAGTATTTGGGACACAAATCTCTCCCGCCAACAAGTTCTATTAATGTCACAGACCAGGTTAAGGCCTTGCATGCAGGTTGCGCAAGTGGAGTTTGTTTTACAGATATGCAGCAACTCCATCAAGGCTGGGTCTGAAATGGCCTTGTATGCCAGACACAGGTAACCTCTGAGCAGTCTGTATGAGACTGAGTAGACGGACAAGGCTTTTAGCCTATCTGTATAGGATAGGTGTTTAAGACCCTAGATTTTCCTGGTCAGGAACCTCTGTGGTCTCTCCAACTGCTGCATGTTTTTGGCAAGGTACATGTCAAAAGGGGCATTGTACTCGATAATGGGTCTGATAAGGGAGGAGTACAGGGATGTTTTGACCTCCTTGGTCAAACCCTTACTGCACAACACACATTCAAACATATTACTCATGCATGATTACATCATGAGTCACATTGATGTCCCCTCTCACCAGGCTAGATAAGGTAAAGGTCATGGCCAGCTGTCTGCGAAGTGCCAGGATATGGCATATCACACATACAGTCAAATACATCAACAATAGGTACTGTTATGACTACATCATAGTTCCTGTTGTTGTACAAGACTTGAGACGTACCTCTCTGGACTGTGTGGTGACAGACATGACTGAGATCTCACACTGTGTGTCTCAGGCAGGTATGTCCTTGGCCATCAGCTGCATTTTACCTTTAGATAGGATTATGCTTCAATACAAACAGAAGATGATTGACTTCAATAATAGGCTTAGCATCTGGTATCAATCTAAGGTGATCCACTATCTGTCAGCTGGGGATGACATGCTCAACAGACCTCTGTCACCCTTGGGATTTCAGATACTGGCCAAGGCTTTTGCCACCCCCATAGTTCCCTTTGTAGGCAGTGTCTCAAGGACAAAATGTCCAATGTAAAAACTCCATGTACAAACAACCTCGAGGTTATGCTGTCAAATGATAGGAGTGTCAACAGGAAACTGCATTCACTGGAAGTTGTCCTCATCTTGGGACATACAGACCTTTGTGCAGTCACAGACACCTGGTTCAAGGCTGTGGAGAGCGGCACAACCATACCAGGCTACACCTCCTTCCACACATGCAGACCTTAAACTGAAGGTGTCCAAACTAATGGTGGTGGTATTTATTAAGGATACATACATACCCATATTGGTTATACAGTACGGTTACATGTATATACTTCAGGTGCTATTGACTGTTTGTCGGGCACCTATTCAAGTCACTGCCAGGTACAGGATCCCCTCCATGAATCAGGACACCTGGTCTGCTTATTTGGATCTACATGTGTCTGTCAAGATACATCTGGACACCATAGTGGAAAGTGCATCGGACACGGATATCCTTCAGAAGGAACTCACGGAAACAGATAGCTGGTGCCAGAGCCATGGCCTGAAGTTAAACGCCAAAAAATGTATAGTCATACCCTTTGGGAAAAACAAGGTAACCCCAAGCTACCATATAGGTGGCAATCCACTAAGCACAGAAGAGGTTATCAGGGACCTGGGGACCCAGGTTGACAGTGGCCTTTCTTTTGACACTCACGTTGCTAAAGTGGTTAGAAAGACCTTCTACATTGCCCACCTGATCATGAAGGGATTCACATCCAGATCTAGTGAGGTCATTGTTCCCCTGTACTCTTCACTTATCAGACCAATGATCGAGTACAATGCCCCATTCGGGATGTATCTCACCCGACATCTGCAGCAATTGGAGAGACCCGAAAAGTTCCTCACCAAAAGGATAAAGGGACTCCAAAATCTGTCATATGCTGCCAGATTGAAGAAACTCCAGCTATATTCAGTCGCATACCATCTGCTCAGAGGTGACATGTGCCTGACATACAAGGCCATGTCCAACCCGGAATTAATGGACATGCTCCACCTCAAAAAATCCAAATCCACCAAAACCACTAGAGCAAGTGACTTAAACCTTAGCACGGATATAAATAGGATGTGCTGGAGGGATAGATTTATCACTCAGAGACTCCCTATGCTGTGGAATAAAATCCCGGTCCATGTGAGGCAGAGCACCTCGCTGGCTCTGTTCAAGAGAAATCTTGACCTGTGGATGGGAGATCGTAGGTTTACCCCGGGAAACATCTCTGTGTCACTGCTGGACAGAGGCACAACAAACTAATGGGCACAGTATTTTTTCATATAAGGGGTGGCGTAAGCCACAAAAATTTGGACTAGGCTTATAAATGCCTTAGGGCAGATAGCCTAGTATAAACCTATGAACCTATGAACCTATGGTTTGGGCTGACTTTTACTATTCACCAGTTGGGTAGATTAGTCATGCTCAAACTCACTTGCCCAAAGGTTAACTGAATTCATTATCTCCAATGTCTTGGACCAGGTGGTTGACAACCCCCACAAGGGGATCTAACATACTGGATTGGGTGTTTACCAATATGGGTGACCACTGTAGCGCTCCCACTGTAAGGTCCTCCTTGGTGAGATCTGACCAAAAATCAGTCTCAATCAAAGTAGGTATCACACCTGACACACCCCCTTTCAGCAAATACACTAAAGACATTCACCAATCCAGATTATGACACCCTGTGGGATGGTATAAATAGCTTCAGTGCACGTCCAGCCTTGATGTAACTGGCAACTGTGCTGAGTTCTACACCAATGCTTTATACAAACACCTGCATGACTGCATTGAATCAGCTGTACCCAACATGAGCACAACAAGCTCCTCATGGTGAAGCAAACCTGCCTGGTGGACAACTGCCAGTAACAGGTTTTACAATAATAGGAAGACACTGCTGTCTAAGGGTAGGAGGGAGGAGCCCCCTAAACTGGAAACACTCCCTCCACAGCTTAAACTAGCTAATAAGTATTGTTGTGAAGTCCTCCAAACAACGTATGGGTCCAAATTAGCCTCCTTCGCAAAGGACAACTACAAGGCATTCTATAGTTACATCTGTAACCCAAAAGGAAGGCCCACATTTGTGCCAAACTCATGGTTAATGATACCTTATATACAGAGCCTGTTAACATAGCTAACCTGTTGGCCAACAAGTTCTGTGAAATCACTCCCCTATCCCCACCACATTTACCCCATGACATCCTCCCTACCACCTGTCCCTTACCTTGTATCTGTATAGAGGTAAAAAATGGCCTATCTATGGACAAAAACACAGCATCTATGGGACCTGATAACATCACAGGACGAGTCCTACATGGGCTCCAACATGGAGTACTAACACCATTGGGAACTCTTTGCAATCATAGTGTAACCACCAGCTTTATCCCAGCAGAATGGAAACAGCCACCGTTATCCACTTGCACAGAGGTGGTGCACCCACTGACTCTGGAAACTATGTAGCTATTATCATGACTAGCCATATCTGCAAGGCCATGGGGCAAATCACAGACCTTATCAACAAAGATATAGGTAATCTCAACATAGTTGACGCTACACAGTTTGGATTTGTCAAAGGGAGATCATGCCTGTTAAACCTGGTGGACGTCTTTGCGACAGTCACCTAGGACCTGGATGAGGGTAAATCTGTGCAAACAGCCTATCTGGACTTATACAAAGCATTTGACACTATCCCCCACTCAGTTATCATTGGCAAATGTACCTAACTAGGTATCAACCCTTATATTATTGGAGGGGTCGTCCACTGCCTCAGTGATAAAGGTCACATAGTCAAAGTAGGGAACTCCATCTCCAATAGTCAATATATAATCAGTAGTGTTCCACAGGGTTTAGTCATGTGTCCTTTA